>NC_086447.1:320310996-320343496 GCF_028390025.1 Pseudophryne corroboree | reverse complement strand
TTCTTCATGAATAGTCCCCTAGATCAGTTTTCTCCAACCTGGCTCCTCAAAGCACACTAACAGTCCAGGTTTTAAATCAATATAACTTAGGTACTAATTAAGTCATCTGTGCTCAGTTAAGGCTATCCTTAAAACCTGGACTGCTAGTGTACTTTTAGAGCTGAGGTTGGGAAACACTGATTTAAATATACTGTAGTACGGAGTTGTTGCCCCCGTTAGGATATGGTGCGCTCTGTGCTTGTCTCCTTCTACACAGCAGTCTATGGGCGCATCCCCTAGTGTTAATTCCCTACTGCCAAGAGTCACTCAGAGGCAGAGCTATGTGATGTAATCCCAGCTCCTCCATCTTAGAGTGAGTGAGAGAGACTGAGTCGTGGTTTGTGCAAGCGTGCAGAGCTGAGACTGGGAGCAAATCTCAGCTACAGAGACTCACAGCGTTCCAATGCATATATCACAGCTCCGGAGCTGACGCTGAGCTGGGCGCTGCATCTTCTCTACAGCTGGAGTCAGACTGCACGGCTGTGCAGTCCTCTATCCCTCACCACCAGAGACAAGTCCTGATAAGTACCGCTACCACTGCTGTTACCTTGTATGATATAAGGGTCCCTAACTGCCTATATCAGTATTACATCTGAGTCACCTGTGTTCACTAAATAAACCTGCATTACTGTTGAAGTCCTTAAGTGTGTGGACTGACGGTATGTAAAGTTGGATGCAGTGCTACTAGAAATGAACTTTGTTAGGTCAGAGACTGATCACTGCCTATACCACAAAACTATCAAAGAAAAGTTGTTCATCATAGCTGTCTATGTGGATGATTTACTTTTGGCAGGTCAAGAAGATCACATCACTGATGTCAAGCAGCAGCTTAAACAAAGATTCAAATTAAAAGATCTAGGCCCTGCAAATCACTTATTAGGCATGAAAATTGTACAAAACCTAGTAGAAGGGACTGTCAGAATTGACCAACAAACATACATTGAGGCAATAATTTCCAAATACGGAATGACAGATGCAGAACCAGTAAGTACTCCCATTGACAAGAGTGTAAAGATGGTCAAGGCCATGTCACCTAGCAGCAAGGGGGAGATAGAGGAAATGCAAGAAATCCCTTATCAAAATGCTGTTGGTAGTTTGATGTATGCAAATATTGGGACACGACCTGACATCACACATGCAGTGAGTTGGGCAAGCCAGTTTGCAAATAATCCTGGGAGACAACACTGGATTGCAGTAAAGAGAATTCTAAGGTACCTCAAAGGTACAGGTTCACTAAAGCTGAGATTTACAAGATACAAGCTTAAAAGTATTCTGTGATGCCAACTCATGGTCTGATGAGGACGACAGACGTTCTTATACTCCATACCTGTTTGCACTGGCAGGTGCAGCCATATGCTGGGCAAGTAAGAAACAACCCACAGTTGCTCTTTCTACAACAGAGGCAGAGTACATGGTGCTCACAGAAACTTCAAAAGAAACGCTTTGGATAAGAGAGACTTTATGTGAATTAGGTCTTCTTTACCACAGTGAGATCATCAACATAAAGTGTGATAACAAGGGAGCAATTGATCTTATTTGTAGCACAAAGTATCATGGACGGTCTAAGAACATTGCTATAAGACATTACTTCATCCGTGAGTTGGTGGAAAACAAGTCCGTCAATGTGGAATATGTTGCAAGTGAAGAAAATATTGCTGACATGTTGACAAAAGGACTGTCATCACACTAGTGACATGCATTACTGATGAAATGTGGACTAGAACATGGTTAATGTTGATTTATTCTTACTATTTTGCATCACATTATGTTTTCGGTTACAGGAATGACTTTATTGATTTGTTTGATAAAATGTCATGTTCTTTGTATATTACATTTGTGACCGGAGACAGTCTTAAGCGAGGGGGAGTGTTAGGCTATAGTGCACTCTGTGCCTGTCTCCTTCTACACTGCAGTCTATGCGCGCATCCTCTAGTGTTAATTCCCTAGTGCCAAGAGTCACTCGGAGGCACAGCTATGTGATGTAATCCCAGCTCCTCCATCTTAGAGTGAGTGAGTTAGTGAGTGAGAGAGACTGAGTCCTGGTGTGCGGAAGCGTGCAGAGCTGAGACCGGGAGCGGATCTCAGCTACAGAGACTCACAGCGTTCCATTGCATGTATCGCGGCTCCGGAGCTGACGCTGAGCCGAGCGCCGCATCTTCTCTACAGCGGGAGTCATACTGCACGGCTGTGCAGTCCTCTGTCCCTCACCACCAGAGACAACTCCTGATAAGTACCGCTACCACTGCTGTTACCTTGTATGATATAAGGGTCCCTAATTGCCTCTATCAGTATTATATCTGAGTCACCTGTGTTCACTGAATAAACCTGCATTACTGTTTACTGTAAGTCATTAAGTGTGTGGACTGACGTCACTGCACCAGACAATTCCAATACACTTTGCCACAGCCCCATGTTCAGTATTTAAAAATATTTTTGTTTTCTAGAGACTTGTGAAAAATAAAGGAATTTTGGTTCATCAACACTTACTGTACTTACCAGCAGAGGTCTTTATAGTATAAAGAAAAAAAGACACCACAGGTATACAATGTAGATGGATGGATAGTATACTTTATGTATGACGACGAGTGACTGAAGACACAGAGGTAGGTACAGCAGTGGCCTACCGTACTGCTATATACAGTATAATGGACCTGGTGGACACTGTCAGCAGACTGCGTTTATAGTATTAAGAAAAAAAGACACCACAGGTATACAATGTAGATGGATGGATAGTATACTTTATGTATGACGACGAGTGACTGAAGACACAGAGGTAGGTACAGCAGTGGCCTACCGTACTGCTATATACAGTATAATGGACCTGGTGGACACTGTCAGCAGACTGCGTTTATAGTATAAAGAAAAAAAGACACCACAGGTATACAATGTAGATGGATGGATAGTATACTTTATGTATGACGACGAGTGACTGAAGACACAGAGGTAGGTACAGCAGTGGCCTACCGTACTGCTATATACAGTATAATGGACCTGGTGGACACTGTCAGCAGACTGCGTTTATAGTATAAAGAAAAAAAGACACCACAGGTATACAATGTAGATGGATGGATAGTATACTTTATGTATGACGACGAGTGACTGAAGACACAGAGGTAGGTACAGCAGTGGCCTACCGTACTGCTATATACAGTATAATGGACCTGGTGGACACTGTCAGCAGACTGCGTTTATAGTATAAAGAAAAAAAGACACCACAGGTATACAATGTAGATGGATGGATAGTATACTTTATGTATGACGACGAGTGACTGAAGACACAGAGGTATGTACAGCAGTGGCCTACCGTACTGCTATATACAGTATAATGGACCTGGTGGACACTGTCAGCAGACTGCGTTTATACTTATAGTATAAAGAAAAAAAGACACCACAGGAGTGTTTTTCAGGCAGACAAACGTATACTGGTGGTCACTGTCAGCAAAACTGTGCACTGTACTCTTGCTATAGCTGCTCCCCAGTCTCCCCCACAATTAAGCAGTGTGAGCACTCAGCACAGTCAGATATATCATGCAGCACACTGAGGCTGAGCACAGATATGGTATGGAGCGTTTTTTTCAGGCAGAGAACGGATAAAAAAAAACTAGCAAAACTCTGCACTGTACTCCTCCTGAGTCCTAACAGCTGCTCCCAATCCTCCCCACAATAAGCTAAGCAGTAGCAATCAGATCAACTAACTACTATAACTATATAAACGGAGAGGACGCCAGCCACGTACTCTCCCTATCAATCTCAATGCACGTGTGAAAATGGCGGCGACGCGCGGCTGCTTATATAGAATCCAAATCTCGCAAGAATCCGACAGCGGGATGATGACGTTCGGGCGCGCTCGGTTTACCCGAGCGACACGGGAGAATCCGAGTACGGCTCGGACCCGTGTAAAAAGGCTGAAGTTCGGGGGGGTTCGGTTTCCGAGAAACCGAACCCGCTCATCACTAGTTAAATAACCACATATTGCCTACCCCAAAGTGAAGTAATGTGATAGAAGTTTTTGGTGGAACTTTAGTAAAGGACTGAGATATCTGTGGTATATCTGCCATTATTGCAGAAATAAATAGGAATGCTACTGAATTGTATCATCTTGCAAATCTGATTTAATAGGATTTTAATTACCTACCAGTAAATCCTTTTCTCGTAGTCCGTAGAGGATGCTGGAGTCCACATTAGTACCACGGGGGTATAGACGGGTCCACTAGGAGCCATTGGCACTTTAAGCGTTTGAGAGTGTGGGCTGGCTCCTCCCTCTATGTCCTTCCTACCAAACTTAGTCTAGAAACTGTGCCCGAGGAGACGGACAACTTGGAGAGAAGGATTTTACACAGACAGTGGCGAGATTCACACCAGCTCACACACACAAGGCAAACCAAGCTAACTAGCTTGAAACATCAGCAACGGCCGAACGATATTACTTAACTAAGTAACAAAACTGTACTAAACCAAGAACTAAGCAGTACTGAACAAAGTTACCACTGCAGGAACACGAAGTGCTGGACGGGCACCCAGCATCCTCTACGGACTATGAGAAAAGGATTTACCGGTAGGTAATTAAAATCCTATTTTCTCTTACATCCTAGAGGATGCTGGGGTCCACATTAGTACCATGGGGATGTACCAAAGCTCCCAGAACGGGAGGGAGAGCACGGAGGCTCCTGCAGAACTGACTGACCAAACTTTAGGTCCTCAGTGGCCAAAGTATCGAACTTGTAGAACTTTGCAAATGTGTTCGACCCCGACCAAGTAGCCACTCGGCAAAGTTGTAAAGCCGAGACACCCCAGGCAAGAAGAAAACACCTTACGAGTAGAGTGGGCCTTAACAGACGTAGGACACGGCAATTCTTCCGTAGAATACGCATACTGGATAGTGAACCTGATCCAGCGAGAGATTGTCTGCTTAGAATCAGGACACCCAAGTTTCTTGGGAGCATACAGGACAAACAGAGATTCCGATTTTCTGTGACGAGTAGTCCTCTTAACATAGATTTTCAGAGCCCTTACAACATCCAAGGACTTTGATGAAATTGAGGAGTCAGTAGCAACTGGCACCACAATAGGTTGGTTGATATGAAATGCCGACACAACCTTCAGAAGGAACTGCTGATGAGTCAGGTGCTCAGCTCTATCTTCATGGAAGATCAAGTAGGGGCTCTTACAAGACAAAGCCCCCAGCTCCGACACACGTCTAGCAGAAGCTAAGGCCAACAATGTGACAGCCTTCCTTGTGAGAAACTTGACCTCAACCTCCTGTAGAGGCTCGAACCAATCCGAATGGAGATACTGCAGCACCACGTTAAGATCCCATGGTGCCATAGGCGGCACAAAGGGAGGCTGGATGTGCAGAACCCCTTTCAAAAAGGTCTGAACCTCAGGGAGGGAAGCCAACTGTTTCTGGAAGAAAAATGGATAGGGCCTATATCTGGACCTTTACAGGTCCCAACCTCCACCATAGGAAACTTCTTGGACTCACACCAAGATACATATTTTTTCCAAATACGATGGTAATGTTTAGACGTTACTCTTTTCCTAGCCTGTATCAGGGTAGGAATAACTTTGTTCGGAATGCCCCTCTGAGCTAATATCTGGCATTCAATCTCCATGCCGTCAAATGCAGCTGCGGTAAATCTTGATAAGCGAACGGCCCCTGCTGCAGCAGGTCCTCCTCAAGAGGAAGAGGCCTCGGCTCTTCTTGCAGTAGAACCAGAAGATCCGCATACCAAGCCCTTCTTGGCCAGTCCGGAGCAATGAGGATCGCCTGAACTCTTGTTCTCCTTATGAGTTTCAGAACTATTGGAAAGAGTGGAAGTGGAGGAAACACGTACACCGACTGGAACACCCACGGAGAAACTAGGGCATCCACCTCCATGGGTTGCGGGTCCCTCGACCTGGAACAATACAGCCGAAGCTTCTTGTTGAGACGAGAGGCCATCATGTCTATTTGAGGTACACCCCGAAGATCTGTTACCTCCATGAACACCTCCGGATGTAATCCCCACTCTCCTGGATGGAAATCGTGTCTGCTGAGGAAGTCCGCTTCCCAGGTGTCTACTCCCGGAATGAAGATTGCTGAAAGTGCCAACGCATGCTTTTCTGCCCAGAGGATGATTCTCGTTACCTCTGACATTGCAGCTCTGCTCTTAGTTCCGCCCTGCTGGTTTATGTAAGCCACTGTCGTTACATTGTCCAACTGCACTTGAATGGCTCGACCTCGCAGAAGATGGGCCGCTTGGAGAAGACCGTTGTAGACGGCTTTTAGTTCCAGAATGTTTATTGGTAGGCTGGATTCCAGGCTTGACCACCTTCCTTGGAAGGTTTCCCCCTGAGTGACTGCGACCCAGCCCCGGAAACTTGCATCCGTGGTTAAAAGGATCCAGTCCTGAATCCCGAACCTGCCGCCCTCCAGAAGGTGAGGTAGTTGTGGCCACCAGAGGAGTGAAATCCTGGCTTTTGGAGACAGACGTATTCTCTGGTGAATGTGTAGATGAGATCCCGACCACTTGTCCAGGAGAAGGGCTGAGTATGAAACCTTCTGTACTGTAGAGCCTTGTTAGAGGCCACCATCTTCCCCAGATGGCGAATGCACTGATGAACCGAAACCCGGGCTGGCTTCAGGACTTCCCGGACCATTGTTTGTATCACCAATGCTTTTTCCCCTGGAAGACGCACCCTCTGCACTTCTGTGTCAAGGATCATTCCCAGAAAAGACAACCTCCTGGTCGGCTCCAAATGTGATTTTGGAAAAATCAGGATCCAACCGTGTTCCCTGAGCATATGAGTCGTGAGAACAATGGACTGCAACAACTTCTCCCTGGACGTAGCCTTTATCAGCAGATCGTCCAGATATGGGATTATGTTCAGCCCCTGTATGCAGAGGAGAACCATCATCTCTGCCATCACCTTGGTGAACACCCTCGGCGCTGTGGAGAGGCCGAATGGTAGTGCCCCAAATTGGAATGTGGAGGTATGCATCCTTGATATCCAGGGTTATCAGAAACTCTCCATCCTCCAGACATGAAATCACTGCTCTGAGAGACTCCATTTTGAATATCCAAATTGGTCTGACCGAACCATCCGTTTTCGGTACCACGAAAAGGTTTGAATAATAACCCTTGTTTTGCATATGAGGTGGAACTGGGACAATGACCTGTGGGTTTCCCAATTTTAGGATGGCTTCCTGTAGGATAGCCCTGTTCGTCAGCAAAGCTGGCAAGCCTGATTTGAAGAATTGGTGAGGCGGGAGTTCTTGAAACTCCAGTCTGTACCCCTGGGACACAATATCCTGTACCCAAGGATTCAGGCCGGATGACACCCAGACGTGGCTGAAACATCTGAGTCTCGCACCCACAAGCCCATCCTCCAGGCTTTGAGGTCCACCGTCATGCTGAGGATTTTGAGGAACCAGAAGCAGGTCTCTGGTCATGGGAGCCTGCGGGTGCAGGCTTGTTGGATTTTGCCCGACCATTCTAAAGAAAGTGGTAGAAGGCTTGGGCTTTTTTAGTCTTAGTGGTCTGAAAGGACTGCTGCACAGCTGAAGAAACGGTTTCTTCATAAAGTAGAAGGAGTAGCAGACGGAAGGAAAGGTGACTTACCCACGGTTGCCGTGGAAATCCACGCATCCAACGCTTCCCCAAATAGAGCCTGACCTGTGTAGGGTAGGTTCTCCACACTTCTCCTGGATTCCGTGTCTGCAGACCATTGGCATAGCCAGAGTCCCCTGCGAGCTGATACCGACATGGAGGATATCCGTGCAGTCAGTGTACCCAGGTCTTTCATGGATTCCACCATGAACCCCGCAGAATCCTGTATATGACGTAAAAACAATTCAATGTCACTTTTATCCATTGCATCCAAATCCTCTAGTAATGTGCCTGACCACTTTACTATGACTTTAGAAATCCATGCACATGCAATAGTGGGCCTTAAGGCCACTCCTGAAGCCGTGTATATGGATTTGTAGTGTCAATCTTAAGATCAGCCGGTTCTTTCAACGCGGTTGAACCAGGGACAGGTAAAACCACCTTTTTAGACAGTCTGGAGACAGATGCGTTAACAGTTGGTGGAGTTTCCCATTTTTTCCTATCTTCCTCAAGGAAGGGAAAAGCAACCAGAACTCTTTTTGGGATCTGGAATTTTTTCTCCGGGTTTTCCCAGGATTATTCAAATATAGCGTTTAATTCTTTAGACGCGGGAAAGGTTAGCGGGGCTTTCTTATTATCAGTGAAGTAAGCCTCCTCAACTTGCTCAAGTGTAGTGTCATTAATGTTTAACACATCTCTAATGGCCTCAATCATGAGCTGCACCCCCTTTGCAAGGGATGCCGCCCCCCTCAGCACGTACCCATCACCGTCTGTAGTATCAGAATCGGTATCCATGTCATCTTGCATAATTTGTGCAAGTGCACATTTCCATGGGAACATGCTAGGGGGTTTTGCAGGAACAGGGACAGAGCCTGACCAAACTGCCATAGACTTCTTTAACACCTGAGTTTCAGTCTCAGTATTAGCTTCAACAATAGGGATCTGAGACAAAGCATTACAATCCTGTGTACACGGAATGGATCCCTCCTGAGAGGAAACATCTTCTGCAGCATATGACACAGAGTCCCTAGACCTTGCTATGTGAGATAGTAAACACACACACACACACACACACACACACACACACACACACACACACACACACACAGAGTTTCCCCCCAAGTATGACACAGAGAGCCAACTCACACACAGTGCTTTTTAAGGTAGAACTAATGAAACTACCAGCGCTGTCTGTGTACCTTAATAGACTACACAGACTTTACACAGCCTCCCAGAGCCAGGCATAGGCAAACTAGGCAATTGCCTATGGCATTTGATATGTCCAGGGGCATCAGCAGCTTCTGCTGATTAAAATGATATGCGGCATGCCTATATTCTGTATGTAGCATTTCATATGCAGATACAGCCACAGTCTCACACAGTATATAGGCATGCTGCATATCAGTTTAATCAGCAGAAGCTGCTTGTGCATCCTAGCCACATAGCAATGCAAATAAGATGCATTTTCATAAAAAAAGGTGCCCGACGTTAGCATTGATGCAAGATTTGTGAGGACACATCTGTATCCAAGCAGAGGCAGAGGTCAGTGGCGCACCCAGGGGGGTTTCCGAGTACCCAGAAACCCCCCTCCACTACTTTTTTTAGCTGCATGAGTATTATTAATGACTGTCTAGCGTCCTCTGCAGCCTGCTGTCTTCCTGGTGGCACTTGCAAGTGCAATAAAAGTTTACTTTATTTTAATTATAGTACATATATATCCATGTGCCTACATATATACACATGTATATACATACATACATACATATAACACACACACACACACACACACACACACACACACACACTCACACATGATATATATATATATATATATATATATATATATACATGTGTATATATATATGTGTACTGTATGTGTGTGTATATATATATATATATGTATGCATGTTTAATATGCTATGTATATGTGTATATGGGTTCACTACGATCTCCCGGCGGCCAGCATACTGGCGCCGGGAGGCCGGCCGCCGGCTTACCAACAGTGTGGCGAGCGCAAATGAGCCCCTTGCGGGCTCGCTGCGCTCGCCACGCTACGCGCGCCACACTATTCTATTCTCCCTCCAGGGGGGTCGTGGACCCCCACGGGGGAGAATAAGTGTCGGTATGCCGGCGGTCAGGCTCCCGGCGCCGGTATGCTGGTCGCCGGGAGCCCGACCGCCGGCATACTGAAGACCACCCGTGTATATGTATGTGTGTGTATGTATATATATATATATATATATATATGTGTGTGTGTAGATATATGTATATATATATATATATATATATATATATAATTAAAAAAGTATACGCGCTGATCCACTCAGTCCAAGTCTTTATCAGGGTTAATTGGATGCTCCTGAAGAATCCTCACTGGACACAACAATCCTCTGCAGCCTCCTCAAGATGAGAGCCGTACCACGGGCTCAATGGAATTACATGCAGAAAGAACAAATGAGGGGCGCGGAGTATAAGTAAAGTGCTTCAACAGTTATTTTAATTGTAGTACATAGATACATACATCTCAGTTTAATATAAACGGCTCAGTCAGTCCCCCTCGGTGTCTCCGGATAACATCCGATATGGAAACCTCCCGCCGGCAATTCACGCCTAACGTGACAACGACAGAGTGGACGTGCTGACGTCCTGTATGCTGCCCTGACTGTGTAACGCATATACCGGAGAGCGGTGAGCGGTGAATTGCCGGCGGGAGGTTTCCATATCGGATGTTATCCGGAGACACAGAGGGGGATCTTTCTTTATAATAATTATCAAAGTAGATATGCAGTTTATGAGGTGTGGTGTCTGTATGCAGGGGCGTATCTACCCACTGGCCAGGATGGCACTCGCCTGGGGCGCCAGCCGAGCATGGGGCGCCGCCCGAAGGTGCCACCCTCAGCCAATGGGTGGAATCCCTTAAGCCATCGTGTCTGGCAATACCTGCTGTGCTGAGCTGCCTGTGCATTGCCTGGGATGGAGGGCGGAGGATCGCTCAGCAGGCAGGAGCTGGCGCTGGTGTCCGGCACCACAATGCACTACAGGGAAGAAACTGAAAATAAACTACAACTCCCAGCAACCCTTGCTGTCGGGAGCTCCTGGCGGCAAGGGCTGATGGGAGCTGTAGTTTATTTTCAGTTTCTTCACGTAGTTTGGTGCGATGCCGGACACCGGCGCCAGCTCCTGCCTGCTGAGCGATCCTCCGCCCTCCATACCAGGCAGCTCGGCACAGCAGGTATTGCCAGACACTACGGCTATCTGCTGGGATGTTGTGGGGTGGGGACTAGGGCTATGTGCTGGAAGGGGGATGGGGACTATGGCTATGTGCTTGGGGAGGTGAGGGGCTATGTGCAGGGAGGGGGACTATGGCTATCTATGCTGGCAGGGAACTATTGTTAAGTGATGGGAGGGGGGTGGGGACTACTGTATGACTGTGTTGGGGGAGATGGTGACTACGGCTATGTGCTGGGGGGACTACGGCTATTGCTTGGGGAGGTGGGGGCTATGGCTATTTACTGGGAGGGGACTATGGCTATGTGCTGGGAGGGGATGGGGATTATGACTATATGACTGTGGGGGTTTATCTGGCACTGTGGGGGCATATGTGTATCTGGCACCATGGGGGCATATCTGGTACTATAAGGGCATATCTGGCACCACTATTTTATTATACTACCTTGCCTTGGCTGGTATTGCCTCCTCAGCCAGGCCAGGCACTGCTGATGTCTCCTCAGTGTTATAAGAATTACTGTGTGGGCATAATGTGTAAAGGGAACTGCCACTGTGTGGGTATAATGTGTATAAGGGTTACTACTGTGTAGCGTAATTTGAATTGGGGTAACTATTGTGTGGTCATGCCCCTTTCCCACAAGATCATGTCCCTTTTTTGCACAAGCACCTTCCTTATTTCAAATATGGGGGGCGCCAGTCCCTTACTTTGCCAGAGGTGCCCGGACCCCTAGATACGCCCCTGTCTGTATGGGCCAAAGTTTATTTAAACATATATCCAAAAGATGGGGCACGTATTTCTGATAATGATTAAGAGCAAGATTGTTGGTGGCACCACAGTGTGAATACTATTGGGCTGTGGCAGAGGAGCACATTTGTAGCGGATCATATTAATTCCAACACAGAATATACACAGAATACACAAATCCATAATGGTCAGGTCCTTATATTTATTTCATTGTGTAGGTCCGTTACTATGGCCACCAGCCCACTGTTTGTACATGTGTAATATGACTTACAGCAAGGTAGTGTTACACCATCATAATTTATGATTCAGAAGTAATTAGAATGTCCATTCATGGAGCAGAGAAAAGCCCTGTTTTGTGGTAAACAGGGCTTTTCTCTGCCTTTACGTGGAGAAGTTCATTAGTTCTCCAGTGGCACCCCCGCTCCGTGGCTGGATCGCAATACAGTATAGAGTGAAAAGTAACAATTCTGGTTATATTTTCTTCATGAATAGTCCCCTAGATCAGTTTTCTCCAACCTGGCTCCTCAAAGCACACTAACAGTCCAGGTTTTAAATCAATATAACTTAGGTACTAATTAAGTCATCTGTGCTCAGTTAAGGCTATCCTTAAAACCTGGACTGCTAGTGTACTTTTAGAGCTGAGGTTGGGAAACACTGATTTAAATATACTGTAGTACGGAGTTGTTGCCCCCGTTAGGATATGGTGCGCTCTGTGCTTGTCTCCTTCTACACAGCAGTCTATGGGCGCATCCCCTAGTGTTAATTCCCTACTGCCAAGAGTCACTCAGAGGCAGAGCTATGTGATGTAATCCCAGCTCCTCCATCTTAGAGTGAGTGAGAGAGACTGAGTCGTGGTTTGTGCAAGCGTGCAGAGCTGAGACTGGGAGCAAATCTCAGCTACAGAGACTCACAGCGTTCCAATGCATATATCACAGCTCCGGAGCTGACGCTGAGCTGGGCGCTGCATCTTCTCTACAGCTGGAGTCAGACTGCACGGCTGTGCAGTCCTCTATCCCTCACCACCAGAGACAAGTCCTGATAAGTACCGCTACCACTGCTGTTACCTTGTATGATATAAGGGTCCCTAACTGCCTATATCAGTATTACATCTGAGTCACCTGTGTTCACTAAATAAACCTGCATTACTGTTGAAGTCCTTAAGTGTGTGGACTGACGGTATGTAAAGTTGGATGCAGTGCTACTAGAAATGAACTTTGTTAGGTCAGAGACTGATCACTGCCTATACCACAAAACTATCAAAGAAAAGTTGTTCATCATAGCTGTCTATGTGGATGATTTACTTTTGGCAGGTCAAGAAGATCACATCACTGATGTCAAGCAGCAGCTTAAACAAAGATTCAAATTAAAAGATCTAGGCCCTGCAAATCACTTATTAGGCATGAAAATTGTACAAAACCTAGTAGAAGGGACTGTCAGAATTGACCAACAAACATACATTGAGGCAATAATTTCCAAATACGGAATGACAGATGCAGAACCAGTAAGTACTCCCATTGACAAGAGTGTAAAGATGGTCAAGGCCATGTCACCTAGCAGCAAGGGGGAGATAGAGGAAATGCAAGAAATCCCTTATCAAAATGCTGTTGGTAGTTTGATGTATGCAAATATTGGGACACGACCTGACATCACACATGCAGTGAGTTGGGCAAGCCAGTTTGCAAATAATCCTGGGAGACAACACTGGATTGCAGTAAAGAGAATTCTAAGGTACCTCAAAGGTACAGGTTCACTAAAGCTGAGATTTACAAGATACAAGCTTAAAAGTATTCTGTGATGCCAACTCATGGTCTGATGAGGACGACAGACGTTCTTATACTCCATACCTGTTTGCACTGGCAGGTGCAGCCATATGCTGGGCAAGTAAGAAACAACCCACAGTTGCTCTTTCTACAACAGAGGCAGAGTACATGGTGCTCACAGAAACTTCAAAAGAAACGCTTTGGATAAGAGAGACTTTATGTGAATTAGGTCTTCTTTACCACAGTGAGATCATCAACATAAAGTGTGATAACAAGGGAGCAATTGATCTTATTTGTAGCACAAAGTATCATGGACGGTCTAAGAACATTGCTATAAGACATTACTTCATCCGTGAGTTGGTGGAAAACAAGTCCGTCAATGTGGAATATGTTGCAAGTGAAGAAAATATTGCTGACATGTTGACAAAAGGACTGTCATCACACTAGTGACATGCATTACTGATGAAATGTGGACTAGAACATGGTTAATGTTGATTTATTCTTACTATTTTGCATCACATTATGTTTTCGGTTACAGGAATGACTTTATTGATTTGTTTGATAAAATGTCATGTTCTTTGTATATTACATTTGTGACCGGAGACAGTCTTAAGCGAGGGGGAGTGTTAGGCTATAGTGCACTCTGTGCCTGTCTCCTTCTACACTGCAGTCTATGCGCGCATCCTCTAGTGTTAATTCCCTAGTGCCAAGAGTCACTCGGAGGCACAGCTATGTGATGTAATCCCAGCTCCTCCATCTTAGAGTGAGTGAGTTAGTGAGTGAGAGAGACTGAGTCCTGGTGTGCGGAAGCGTGCAGAGCTGAGACCGGGAGCGGATCTCAGCTACAGAGACTCACAGCGTTCCATTGCATGTATCGCGGCTCCGGAGCTGACGCTGAGCCGAGCGCCGCATCTTCTCTACAGCGGGAGTCATACTGCACGGCTGTGCAGTCCTCTGTCCCTCACCACCAGAGACAACTCCTGATAAGTACCGCTACCACTGCTGTTACCTTGTATGATATAAGGGTCCCTAATTGCCTCTATCAGTATTATATCTGAGTCACCTGTGTTCACTGAATAAACCTGCATTACTGTTTACTGTAAGTCATTAAGTGTGTGGACTGACGTCACTGCACCAGACAATTCCAATACACTTTGCCACAGCCCCATGTTCAGTATTTAAAAATATTTTTGTTTTCTAGAGACTTGTGAAAAATAAAGGAATTTTGGTTCATCAACACTTACTGTACTTACCAGCAGAGGTCTTTATAGTATAAAGAAAAAAAGACACCACAGGTATACAATGTAGATGGATGGATAGTATACTTTATGTATGACGACGAGTGACTGAAGACACAGAGGTAGGTACAGCAGTGGCCTACCGTACTGCTATATACAGTATAATGGACCTGGTGGACACTGTCAGCAGACTGCGTTTATAGTATTAAGAAAAAAAGACACCACAGGTATACAATGTAGATGGATGGATAGTATACTTTATGTATGACGACGAGTGACTGAAGACACAGAGGTAGGTACAGCAGTGGCCTACCGTACTGCTATATACAGTATAATGGACCTGGTGGACACTGTCAGCAGACTGCGTTTATAGTATAAAGAAAAAAAGACACCACAGGTATACAATGTAGATGGATGGATAGTATACTTCATGTATGACGACGAGTGACTGAAGACACAGAGGTAGGTACAGCAGTGGCCTACCGTACTGCTATATACAGTATAATGGACCTGGTGGACACTGTCAGCAGACTGCGTTTATAGTATAAAGAAAAAAAGACACCACAGGTATACAATGTAGATGGATGGATAGTATACTTTATGTATGACGACGAGTGACTGAAGACACAGAGGTAGGTACAGCAGTGGCCTACCGTACTGCTATATACAGTATAATGGACCTGGTGGACACTGTCAGCAGACTGCGTTTATAGTATAAAGAAAAAAAGACACCACAGGTATACAATGTAGATGGATGGATAGTATACTTTATGTATGACGACGAGTGACTGAAGACACAGAGGTATGTACAGCAGTGGCCTACCGTACTGCTATATACAGTATAATGGACCTGGTGGACACTGTCAGCAGACTGCGTTTATACTTATAGTATAAAGAAAAAAAGACACCACAGGAGTGTTTTTCAGGCAGACAAACGTATACTGGTGGTCACTGTCAGCAAAACTGTGCACTGTACTCTTGCTATAGCTGCTCCCCAGTCTCCCCCACAATTAAGCAGTGTGAGCACTCAGCACAGTCAGATATATCATGCAGCACACTGAGGCTGAGCACAGATATGGTATGGAGCGTTTTTTTCAGGCAGAGAACGGATAAAAAAAAACTAGCAAAACTCTGCACTGTACTCCTCCTGAGTCCTAACAGCTGCTCCCAATCCTCCCCACAATAAGCTAAGCAGTAGCAATCAGATCAACTAACTACTATAACTATATAAACGGAGAGGACGCCAGCCACGTACTCTCCCTATCAATCTCAATGCACGTGTGAAAATGGCGGCGACGCGCGGCTGCTTATATAGAATCCAAATCTCGCAAGAATCCGACAGCGGGATGATGACGTTCGGGCGCGCTCGGTTTACCCGAGCGACACGGGAGAATCCGAGTACGGCTCGGACCCGTGTAAAAAGGCTGAAGTTCGGGGGGGTTCGGTTTCCGAGAAACCGAACCCGCTCATCACTAGTTAAATAACCACATATTGCCTACCCCAAAGTGAAGTAATGTGATAGAAGTTTTTGGTGGAACTTTAGTAAAGGACTGAGATATCTGTGGTATATCTGCCATTATTGCAGAAATAAATAGGAATGCTACTGAATTGTATCATCTTGCAAATCTGATTTAATAGGATTTTAATTACCTACCAGTAAATCCTTTTCTCGTAGTCCGTAGAGGATGCTGGAGTCCACATTAGTACCACGGGGGTATAGACGGGTCCACTAGGAGCCATTGGCACTTTAAGCGTTTGAGAGTGTGGGCTGGCTCCTCCCTCTATGTCCTTCCTACCAAACTTAGTCTAGAAACTGTGCCCGAGGAGACGGACAACTTGGAGAGAAGGATTTTACACAGACAGTGGCGAGATTCACACCAGCTCACACACACAAGGCAAACCAAGCTAACTAGCTTGAAACATCAGCAACGGCCGAACGATATTACTTAACTAAGTAACAAAACTGTACTAAACCAAGAACTAAGCAGTACTGAACAAAGTTACCACTGCAGGAACACGAAGTGCTGGACGGGCACCCAGCATCCTCTACGGACTATGAGAAAAGGATTTACCGGTAGGTAATTAAAATCCTATTTTCTCTTACATCCTAGAGGATGCTGGGGTCCACATTAGTACCATGGGGATGTACCAAAGCTCCCAGAACGGGAGGGAGAGCACGGAGGCTCCTGCAGAACTGACTGACCAAACTTTAGGTCCTCAGTGGCCAAAGTATCGAACTTGTAGAACTTTGCAAATGTGTTCGACCCCGACCAAGTAGCCACTCGGCAAAGTTGTAAAGCCGAGACACCCCAGGCAAGAAGAAAACACCTTACGAGTAGAGTGGGCCTTAACAGACGTAGGACACGGCAATTCTTCCGTAGAATACGCATACTGGATAGTGAACCTGATCCAGCGAGAGATTGTCTGCTTAGAATCAGGACACCCAAGTTTCTTGGGAGCATACAGGACAAACAGAGATTCCGATTTTCTGTGACGAGTAGTCCTCTTAACATAGATTTTCAGAGCCCTTACAACATCCAAGGACTTTGATGAAATTGAGGAGTCAGTAGCAACTGGCACCACAATAGGTTGGTTGATATGAAATGCCGACACAACCTTCAGAAGGAACTGCTGATGAGTCAGGTGCTCAGCTCTATCTTCATGGAAGATCAAGTAGGGGCTCTTACAAGACAAAGCCCCCAGCTCCGACACACGTCTAGCAGAAGCTAAGGCCAACAATGTGACAGCCTTCCTTGTGAGAAACTTGACCTCAACCTCCTGTAGAGGCTCGAACCAATCCGAATGGAGATACTGCAGCACCACGTTAAGATCCCATGGTGCCATAGGCGGCACAAAGGGAGGCTGGATGTGCAGAACCCCTTTCAAAAAGGTCTGAACCTCAGGGAGGGAAGCCAACTGTTTCTGGAAGAAAAATGGATAGGGCCTATATCTGGACCTTTACAGGTCCCAACCTCCACCATAGGAAACTTCTTGGACTCACACCAAGATACATATTTTTTCCAAATACGATGGTAATGTTTAGACGTTACTCTTTTCCTAGCCTGTATCAGGGTAGGAATAACTTTGTTCGGAATGCCCCTCTGAGCTAATATCTGGCATTCAATCTCCATGCCGTCAAATGCAGCTGCGGTAAATCTTGATAAGCGAACGGCCCCTGCTGCAGCAGGTCCTCCTCAAGAGGAAGAGGCCTCGGCTCTTCTTGCAGTAGAACCAGAAGATCCGCATACCAAGCCCTTCTTGGCCAGTCCGGAGCAATGAGGATCGCCTGAACTCTTGTTCTCCTTATGAGTTTCAGAACTATTGGAAAGAGTGGAAGTGGAGGAAACACGTACACCGACTGGAACACCCACGGAGAAACTAGGGCATCCACCTCCATGGGTTGCGGGTCCCTCGACCTGGAACAATACAGCCGAAGCTTCTTGTTGAGACGAGAGGCCATCATGTCTATTTGAGGTACACCCCGAAGATCTGTTACCTCCATGAACACCTCCGGATGTAATCCCCACTCTCCTGGATGGAAATCGTGTCTGCTGAGGAAGTCCGCTTCCCAGGTGTCTACTCCCGGAATGAAGATTGCTGAAAGTGCCAACGCATGCTTTTCTGCCCAGAGGATGATTCTCGTTACCTCTGACATTGCAGCTCTGCTCTTAGTTCCGCCCTGCTGGTTTATGTAAGCCACTGTCGTTACATTGTCCAACTGCACTTGAATGGCTCGACCTCGCAGAAGATGGGCCGCTTGGAGAAGACCGTTGTAGACGGCTTTTAGTTCCAGAATGTTTATTGGTAGGCTGGATTCCAGGCTTGACCACCTTCCTTGGAAGGTTTCCCCCTGAGTGACTGCGACCCAGCCCCGGAAACTTGCATCCGTGGTTAAAAGGATCCAGTCCTGAATCCCGAACCTGCCGCCCTCCAGAAGGTGAGGTAGTTGTGGCCACCAGAGGAGTGAAATCCTGGCTTTTGGAGACAGACGTATTCTCTGGTGAATGTGTAGATGAGATCCCGACCACTTGTCCAGGAGAAGGGCTGAGTATGAAACCTTCTGTACTGTAGAGCCTTGTTAGAGGCCACCATCTTCCCCAGATGGCGAATGCACTGATGAACCGAAACCCGGGCTGGCTTCAGGACTTCCCGGACCATTGTTTGTATCACCAATGCTTTTTCCCCTGGAAGACGCACCCTCTGCACTTCTGTGTCAAGGATCATTCCCAGAAAAGACAACCTCCTGGTCGGCTCCAAATGTGATTTTGGAAAAATCAGGATCCAACCGTGTTCCCTGAGCATATGAGTCGTGAGAACAATGGACTGCAACAACTTCTCCCTGGACGTAGCCTTTATCAGCAGATCGTCCAGATATGGGATTATGTTCAGCCCCTGTATGCGGAGGAGAACCATCATCTCTGCCATCACCTTGGTGAACACCCTCGGCGCTGTGGAGAGGCCGAATGGTAGTGCCCCAAATTGGAATGTGGAGGTATGCATCCTTGATATCCAGGGTTATCAGAAACTCTCCATCCTCCAGACATGAAATCACTGCTCTGAGAGACTCCATTTTGAATATCCAAATTGGTCTGACCGAACCATCCGTTTTCGGTACCACGAAAAGGTTTGAATAATAACCCTTGTTTTGCATATGAGGTGGAACTGGGACAATGACCTGTGGGTTTCCCAATTTTAGGATGGCTTCCTGTAGGATAGCCCTGTTCGTCAGCAAAGCTGGCAAGCCTGATTTGAAGAATTGGTGAGGCGGGAGTTCTTGAAACTCCAGTCTGTACCCCTGGGACACAATATCCTGTACCCAAGGATTCAGGCCGGATGACACCCAGACGTGGCTGAAACATCTGAGTCTCGCACCCACAAGCCCATCCTCCAGGCTTTGAGGTCCACCGTCATGCTGAGGATTTTGAGGAACCAGAAGCAGGTCTCTGGTCATGGGAGCCTGCGGGTGCAGGCTTGTTGGATTTTGCCCGACCATTCTAAAGAAAGTGGTAGAAGGCTTGGGCTTTTTTAGTCTTAGTGGTCTGAAAGGACTGCTGCACAGCTGAAGAAACGGTTTCTTCATAAAGTAGAAGGAGTAGCAGACGGAAGGAAAGGTGACTTACCCACGGTTGCCGTGGAAATCCACGCATCCAACGCTTCCCCAAATAGAGCCTGACCTGTGTAGGGTAGGTTCTCCACACTTCTCCTGGATTCCGTGTCTGCAGACCATTGGCATAGCCAGAGTCCCCTGCGAGCTGATACCGACATGGAGGATATCCGTGCAGTCAGTGTACCCAGGTCTTTCATGGATTCCACCATGAACCCCGCAGAATCCTGTATATGACGTAAAAACAATTCAATGTCACTTTTATCCATTGCATCCAAATCCTCTAGTAATGTGCCTGACCACTTTACTATGACTTTAGAAATCCATGCACATGCAATAGTGGGCCTTAAGGCCACTCCTGAAGCCGTGTATATGGATTTGTAGTGTCAATCTTAAGATCAGCCGGTTCTTTCAACGCGGTTGAACCAGGGACAGGTAAAACCACCTTTTTAGACAGTCTGGAGACAGATGCGTTAACAGTTGGTGGAGTTTCCCATTTTTTCCTATCTTCCTCAAGGAAGGGAAAAGCAACCAGAACTCTTTTTGGGATCTGGAATTTTTTCTCCGGGTTTTCCCAGGATTATTCAAATATAGCGTTTAATTCTTTAGACGCGGGAAAGGTTAGCGGGGCTTTCTTATTATCAGTGAAGTAAGCCTCCTCAACTTGCTCAAGTGTAGTGTCATTAATGTTTAACACATCTCTAATGGCCTCAATCATGAGCTGCACCCCCTTTGCAAGGGATGCCGCCCCCCTCAGCACGTACCCATCACCGTCTGTAGTATCAGAATCGGTATCCATGTCATCTTGCATAATTTGTGCAAGTGCACATTTCCATGGGAACATGCTAGGGGGTTTTGCAGGAACAGGGACAGAGCCTGACCAAACTGCCATAGACTTCTTTAACACCTGAGTTTCAGTCTCAGTATTAGCTTCAACAATAGGGATCTGAGACAAAGCATTACAATCCTGTGTACACGGAATGGATCCCTCCTGAGAGGAAACATCTTCTGCAGCATATGACACAGAGTCCCTAGACCTTGCTATGTGAGATAGTAAACACACACACACACACACACACACACACACACACACACACACACACACACACACACACACACACAGAGTTTCCCCCCAAGTATGACACAGAGAGCCAACTCACACACAGTGCTTTTTAAGGTAGAACTAATGAAACTACCAGCGCTGTCTGTGTACCTTAATAGACTACACAGACTTTACACAGCCTCCCAGAGCCAGGCATAGGCAAACTAGGCAATTGCCTATGGCATTTGATATGTCCAGGGGCATCAGCAGCTTCTGCTGATTAAAATGATATGCGGCATGCCTATATTCTGTATGTAGCATTTCATATGCAGATACAGCCACAGTCTCACACAGTATATAGGCATGCTGCATATCAGTTTAATCAGCAGAAGCTGCTTGTGCATCCTAGCCACATAGCAATGCAAATAAGATGCATTTTCATAAAAAAAGGTGCCCGACGTTAGCATTGATGCAAGATTTGTGAGGACACATCTGTATCCAAGCAGAGGCAGAGGTCAGTGGCGCACCCAGGGGGGTTTCCGAGTACCCAGAAACCCCCCTCCACTACTTTTTTTAGCTGCATGAGTATTATTAATGACTGTCTAGCGTCCTCTGCAGCCTGCTGTCTTCCTGGTGGCACTTGCAAGTGCAATAAAAGTTTACTTTATTTTAATTATAGTACATATATATCCATGTGCCTACATATATACACATGTATATACATACATACATACATATAAACACACACACACACACACACACACACACACACACACACACACACACACACACACACACACACTCACACATGATATATATATATATATATATATATATATACATGTGTATATATATATGTGTACTGTATGTGTGTGTATATATATATATATATGTATGCATGTTTAATATGCTATGTATATGTGTATATGGGTTCACTACGATCTCCCGGCGGCCAGCATACTGGCGCCGGGAGGCCGGCCGCCGGCTTACCAACAGTGTGGCGAGCGCAAATGAGCCCCTTGCGGGCTCGCTGCGCTCGCCACGCTACGCGCGCCACACTATTCTATTCTCCCTCCAGGGGGGTCGTGGACCCCCACGGGGGAGAATAAGTGTCGGTATGCCGGCGGTCAGGCTCCCGGCGCCGGTATGCTGGTCGCCGGGAGCCCGACCGCCGGCATACTGAAGACCACCCGTGTATATGTATGTGTGTGTATGTATATATATATATATATATATATATATGTGTGTGTGTAGATATATGTATATATATATATATATATATATAATTAAAAAAGTATACGCGCTGATCCACTCAGTCCAAGTCTTTATCAGGGTTAATTGGATGCTCCTGAAGAATCCTCACTGGACACAACAATCCTCTGCAGCCTCCTCAAGATGAGAGCCGTACCACGGGCTCAATGGAATTACATGCAGAAAGAACAAATGAGGGGCGCGGAGTATAAGTAAAGTGCTTCAACAGTTATTTTAATTGTAGTACATAGATACATACATCTCAGTTTAATATAAACGGCTCAGTCAGTCCCCCTCGGTGTCTCCGGATAACATCCGATATGGAAACCTCCCGCCGGCAATTCACGCCTAACGTGACAACGACAGAGTGGACGTGCTGACGTCCTGTATGCTGCCCTGACTGTGTAACGCATATACCGGAGAGCGGTGAGCGGTGAATTGCCGGCGGGAGGTTTCCATATCGGATGTTATCCGGAGACACAGAGGGGGATCTTTCTTTATAATAATTATCAAAGTAGATATGCAGTTTATGAGGTGTGGTGTCTGTATGCAGGGGCGTATCTACCCACTGGCCAGGATGGCACTCGCCTGGGGCGCCAGCCGAGCATGGGGCGCCGCCCGAAGGTGCCACCCTCAGCCAATGGGTGGAATCCCTTAAGCCATCGTGTCTGGCAATACCTGCTGTGCTGAGCTGCCTGTGCATTGCCTGGGATGGAGGGCGGAGGATCGCTCAGCAGGCAGGAGCTGGCGCTGGTGTCCGGCACCACAATGCACTACAGGGAAGAAACTGAAAATAAACTACAACTCCCAGCAACCCTTGCTGTCGGGAGCTCCTGGCGGCAAGGGCTGATGGGAGCTGTAGTTTATTTTCAGTTTCTTCACGTAGTTTGGTGCGATGCCGGACACCGGCGCCAGCTCCTGCCTGCTGAGCGATCCTCCGCCCTCCATACCAGGCAGCTCGGCACAGCAGGTATTGCCAGACACTACGGCTATCTGCTGGGATGTTGTGGGGTGGGGACTAGGGCTATGTGCTGGAAGGGGGATGGGGACTATGGCTATGTGCTTGGGGAGGTGAGGGGCTATGTGCAGGGAGGGGGACTATGGCTATCTATGCTGGCAGGGAACTATTGTTAAGTGATGGGAGGGGGGTGGGGACTACTGTATGACTGTGTTGGGGGAGATGGTGACTACGGCTATGTGCTGGGGGGACTACGGCTATTGCTTGGGGAGGTGGGGGCTATGGCTATTTACTGGGAGGGGACTATGGCTATGTGCTGGGAGGGGATGGGGATTATGACTATATGACTGTGGGGGTTTATCTGGCACTGTGGGGGCATATGTGTATCTGGCACCATGGGGGCATATCTGGTACTATAAGGGCATATCTGGCACCACTATTTTATTATACTACCTTGCCTTGGCTGGTATTGCCTCCTCAGCCAGGCCAGGCACTGCTGATGTCTCCTCAGTGTTATAAGAATTACTGTGTGGGCATAATGTGTAAAGGGAACTGCCACTGTGTGGGTATAATGTGTATAAGGGTTACTACTGTGTAGCGTAATTTGAATTGGGGTAACTATTGTGTGGTCATGCCCCTTTCCCACAAGATCATGTCCCTTTTTTGCACAAGCACCTTCCTTATTTCAAATATGGGGGGCGCCAGTCCCTTACTTTGCCAGAGGTGCCCGGACCCCTAGATACGCCCCTGTCTGTATGGGCCAAAGTTTATTTAAACATATATCCAAAAGATGGGGCACGTATTTCTGATAATGATTAAGAGCAAGATTGTTGGTGGCACCACAGTGTGAATACTATTGGGCTGTGGCAGAGGAGCACATTTGTAGCGGATCATATTAATTCCAACACAGAATATACACAGAATACACAAATCCATAATGGTCAGGTCCTTATATTTATTTCATTGTGTAGGTCCGTTACTATGGCCACCAGCCCACTGTTTGTACATGTGTAATATGACTTACAGCAAGGTAGTGTTACACCATCATAATTTATGATTCAGAAGTAATTAGAATGTCCATTCATGGAGCAGAGAAAAGCCCTGTTTTGTGGTAAACAGGGCTTTTCTCTGCCTTTACGTGGAGAAGTTCATTAGTTCTCCAGTGGCACCCCCGCTCCGTGGCTGGATCGCAATACAGTATAGAGTGAAAAGTAACAATTCTGGTTATATTTTCTTCATGAATAGTCCCCTAGATCAGTTTTCTCCAACCTGGCTCCTCAAAGCACACTAACAGTCCAGGTTTTAAATCAATATAACTTAGGTACTAATTAAGTCATCTGTGCTCAGTTAAGGCTATCCTTAAAACCTGGACTGCTAGTGTACTTTTAGAGCTGAGGTTGGGAAACACTGATTTAAATATACTGTAGTACGGAGTTGTTGCCCCCGTTAGGATATGGTGCGCTCTGTGCTTGTCTCCTTCTACACAGCAGTCTATGGGCGCATCCCCTAGTGTTAATTCCCTACTGCCAAGAGTCACTCAGAGGCAGAGCTATGTGATGTAATCCCAGCTCCTCCATCTTAGAGTGAGTGAGAGAGACTGAGTCGTGGTTTGTGCAAGCGTGCAGAGCTGAGACTGGGAGCAAATCTCAGCTACAGAGACTCACAGCGTTCCAATGCATATATCACAGCTCCGGAGCTGACGCTGAGCTGGGCGCTGCATCTTCTCTACAGCTGGAGTCAGACTGCACGGCTGTGCAGTCCTCTATCCCTCACCACCAGAGACAAGTCCTGATAAGTACCGCTACCACTGCTGTTACCTTGTATGATATAAGGGTCCCTAACTGCCTATATCAGTATTACATCTGAGTCACCTGTGTTCACTAAATAAACCTGCATTACTGTTGAAGTCCTTAAGTGTGTGGACTGACGGTATGTAAAGTTGGATGCAGTGCTACTAGAAATGAACTTTGTTAGGTCAGAGACTGATCACTGCCTATACCACAAAACTATCAAAGAAAAGTTGTTCATCATAGCTGTCTATGTGGATGATTTACTTTTGGCAGGTCAAGAAGATCACATCACTGATGTCAAGCAGCAGCTTAAACAAAGATTCAAATTAAAAGATCTAGGCCCTGCAAATCACTTATTAGGCATGAAAATTGTACAAAACCTAGTAGAAGGGACTGTCAGAATTGACCAACAAACATACATTGAGGCAATAATTTCCAAATACGGAATGACAGATGCAGAACCAGTAAGTACTCCCATTGACAAGAGTGTAAAGATGGTCAAGGCCATGTCACCTAGCAGCAAGGGGGAGATAGAGGAAATGCAAGAAATCCCTTATCAAAATGCTGTTGGTAGTTTGATGTATGCAAATATTGGGACACGACCTGACATCACACATGCAGTGAGTTGGGCAAGCCAGTTTGCAAATAATCCTGGGAGACAACACTGGATTGCAGTAAAGAGAATTCTAAGGTACCTCAAAGGTACAGGTTCACTAAAGCTGAGATTTACAAGATACAAGCTTAAAAGTATTCTGTGATGCCAACTCATGGTCTGATGAGGACGACAGACGTTCTTATACTCCATACCTGTTTGCACTGGCAGGTGCAGCCATATGCTGGGCAAGTAAGAAACAACCCACAGTTGCTCTTTCTACAACAGAGGCAGAGTACATGGTGCTCACAGAAACTTCAAAAGAAACGCTTTGGATAAGAGAGACTTTATGTGAATTAGGTCTTCTTTACCACAGTGAGATCATCAACATAAAGTGTGATAACAAGGGAGCAATTGATCTTATTTGTAGCACAAAGTATCATGGACGGTCTAAGAACATTGCTATAAGACATTACTTCATCCGTGAGTTGGTGGAAAACAAGTCCGTCAATGTGGAATATGTTGCAAGTGAAGAAAATATTGCTGACATGTTGACAAAAGGACTGTCATCACACTAGTGACATGCATTACTGATGAAATGTGGACTAGAACATGGTTAATGTTGATTTATTCTTACTATTTTGCATCACATTATGTTTTCGGTTACAGGAATGACTTTATTGATTTGTTTGATAAAATGTCATGTTCTTTGTATATTACATTTGTGACCGGAGACAGTCTTAAGCGAGGGGGAGTGTTAGGCTATAGTGCACTCTGTGCCTGTCTCCTTCTACACTGCAGTCTATGCGCGCATCCTCTAGTGTTAATTCCCTAGTGCCAAGAGTCACTCGGAGGCACAGCTATGTGATGTAATCCCAGCTCCTCCATCTTAGAGTGAGTGAGTTAGTGAGTGAGAGAGACTGAGTCCTGGTGTGCGGAAGCGTGCAGAGCTGAGACCGGGAGCGGATCTCAGCTACAGAGACTCACAGCGTTCCATTGCATGTATCGCGGCTCCGGAGCTGACGCTGAGCCGAGCGCCGCATCTTCTCTACAGCGGGAGTCATACTGCACGGCTGTGCAGTCCTCTGTCCCTCACCACCAGAGACAACTCCTGATAAGTACCGCTACCACTGCTGTTACCTTGTATGATATAAGGGTCCCTAATTGCCTCTATCAGTATTATATCTGAGTCACCTGTGTTCACTGAATAAACCTGCATTACTGTTTACTGTAAGTCATTAAGTGTGTGGACTGACGTCACTGCACCAGACAATTCCAATACACTTTGCCACAGCCCCATGTTCAGTATTTAAAAATATTTTTGTTTTCTAGAGACTTGTGAAAAATAAAGGAATTTTGGTTCATCAACACTTACTGTACTTACCAGCAGAGGTCTTTATAGTATAAAGAAAAAAAGACACCACAGGTATACAATGTAGATGGATGGATAGTATACTTTATGTATGACGACGAGTGACTGAAGACACAGAGGTAGGTACAGCAGTGGCCTACCGTACTGCTATATACAGTATAATGGACCTGGTGGACACTGTCAGCAGACTGCGTTTATAGTATTAAGAAAAAAAGACACCACAGGTATACAATGTAGATGGATGGATAGTATACTTTATGTATGACGACGAGTGACTGAAGACACAGAGGTAGGTACAGCAGTGGCCTACCGTACTGCTATATACAGTATAATGGACCTGGTGGACACTGTCAGCAGACTGCGTTTATAGTATAAAGAAAAAAAGACACCACAGGTATACAATGTAGATGGATGGATAGTATACTTTATGTATGACGACGAGTGACTGAAGACACAGAGGTAGGTACAGCAGTGGCCTACCGTACTGCTATATACAGTATAATGGACCTGGTGGACACTGTCAGCAGACTGCGTTTATAGTATAAAGAAAAAAAGACACCACAGGTATACAATGTAGATGGATGGATAGTATACTTTATGTATGACGACGAGTGACTGAAGACACAGAGGTAGGTACAGCAGTGGCCTACCGTACTGCTATATACAGTATAATGGACCTGGTGGACACTGTCAGCAGACTGCGTTTATAGTATAAAGAAAAAAAGACACCACAGGTATACAATGTAGATGGATGGATAGTATACTTTATGTATGACGACGAGTGACTGAAGACACAGAGGTATGTACAGCAGTGGCCTACCGTACTGCTATATACAGTATAATGGACCTGGTGGACACTGTCAGCAGACTGCGTTTATACTTATAGTATAAAGAAAAAAAGACACCACAGGAGTGTTTTTCAGGCAGACAAACGTATACTGGTGGTCACTGTCAGCAAAACTGTGCACTGTACTCTTGCTATAGCTGCTCCCCAGTCTCCCCCACAATTAAGCAGTGTGAGCACTCAGCACAGTCAGATATATCATGCAGCACACTGAGGCTGAGCACAGATATGGTATGGAGCGTTTTTTTCAGGCAGAGAACGGATAAAAAAAAACTAGCAAAACTCTGCACTGTACTCCTCCTGAGTCCTAACAGCTGCTCCCAATCCTCCCCACAATAAGCTAAGCAGTAGCAATCAGATCAACTAACTACTATAACTATATAAACGGAGAGGACGCCAGCCACGTACTCTCCCTATCAATCTCAATGCACGTGTGAAAATGGCGGCGACGCGCGGCTGCTTATATAGAATCCAAATCTCGCAAGAATCCGACAGCGGGATGATGACGTTCGGGCGCGCTCGGTTTACCCGAGCGACACGGGAGAATCCGAGTACGGCTCGGACCCGTGTAAAAAGGCTGAAGTTCGGGGGGGTTCGGTTTCCGAGAAACCGAACCCGCTCATCACTAGTTAAATAACCACATATTGCCTACCCCAAAGTGAAGTAATGTGATAGAAGTTTTTGGTGGAACTTTAGTAAAGGACTGAGATATCTGTGGTATATCTGCCATTATTGCAGAAATAAATAGGAATGCTACTGAATTGTATCATCTTGCAAATCTGATTTAATAGGATTTTAATTACCTACCAGTAAATCCTTTTCTCGTAGTCCGTAGAGGATGCTGGAGTCCACATTAGTACCACGGGGGTATAGACGGGTCCACTAGGAGCCATTGGCACTTTAAGCGTTTGAGAGTGTGGGCTGGCTCCTCCCTCTATGTCCTTCCTACCAAACTTAGTCTAGAAACTGTGCCCGAGGAGACGGACAACTTGGAGAGAAGGATTTTACACAGACAGTGGCGAGATTCACACCAGCTCACACACACAAGGCAAACCAAGCTAACTAGCTTGAAACATCAGCAACGGCCGAACGATATTACTTAACTAAGTAACAAAACTGTACTAAACCAAGAACTAAGCAGTACTGAACAAAGTTACCACTGCAGGAACACGAAGTGCTGGACGGGCACCCAGCATCCTCTACGGACTATGAGAAAAGGATTTACCGGTAGGTAATTAAAATCCTATTTTCTCTTACATCCTAGAGGATGCTGGGGTCCACATTAGTACCATGGGGATGTACCAAAGCTCCCAGAACGGGAGGGAGAGCACGGAGGCTCCTGCAGAACTGACTGACCAAACTTTAGGTCCTCAGTGGCCAAAGTATCGAACTTGTAGAACTTTGCAAATGTGTTCGACCCCGACCAAGTAGCCACTCGGCAAAGTTGTAAAGCCGAGACACCCCAGGCAAGAAGAAAACACCTTACGAGTAGAGTGGGCCTTAACAGACGTAGGACACGGCAATTCTTCCGTAGAATACGCATACTGGATAGTGAACCTGATCCAGCGAGAGATTGTCTGCTTAGAATCAGGACACCCAAGTTTCTTGGGAGCATACAGGACAAACAGAGATTCCGATTTTCTGTGACGAGTAGTCCTCTTAACATAGATTTTCAGAGCCCTTACAACATCCAAGGACTTTGATGAAATTGAGGAGTCAGTAGCAACTGGCACCACAATAGGTTGGTTGATATGAAATGCCGACACAACCTTCAGAAGGAACTGCTGATGAGTCAGGTGCTCAGCTCTATCTTCATGGAAGATCAAGTAGGGGCTCTTACAAGACAAAGCCCCCAGCTCCGACACACGTCTAGCAGAAGCTAAGGCCAACAATGTGACAGCCTTCCTTGTGAGAAACTTGACCTCAACCTCCTGTAGAGGCTCGAACCAATCCGAATGGAGATACTGCAGCACCACGTTAAGATCCCATGGTGCCATAGGCGGCACAAAGGGAGGCTGGATGTGCAGAACCCCTTTCAAAAAGGTCTGAACCTCAGGGAGGGAAGCCAACTGTTTCTGGAAGAAAAATGGATAGGGCCTATATCTGGACCTTTACAGGTCCCAACCTCCACCATAGGAAACTTCTTGGACTCACACCAAGATACATATTTTTTCCAAATACGATGGTAATGTTTAGACGTTACTCTTTTCCTAGCCTGTATCAGGGTAGGAATAACTTTGTTCGGAATGCCCCTCTGAGCTAATATCTGGCATTCAATCTCCATGCCGTCAAATGCAGCTGCGGTAAATCTTGATAAGCGAACGGCCCCTGCTGCAGCAGGTCCTCCTCAAGAGGAAGAGGCCTCGGCTCTTCTTGCAGTAGAACCAGAAGATCCGCATACCAAGCCCTTCTTGGCCAGTCCGGAGCAATGAGGATCGCCTGAACTCTTGTTCTCCTTATGAGTTTCAGAACTATTGGAAAGAGTGGAAGTGGAGGAAACACGTACACCGACTGGAACACCCACGGAGAAACTAGGGCATCCACCTCCATGGGTTGCGGGTCCCTCGACCTGGAACAATACAGCCGAAGCTTCTTGTTGAGACGAGAGGCCATCATGTCTATTTGAGGTACACCCCGAAGATCTGTTACCTCCGTGAACACCTCCGGATGTAATCCCCACTCTCCTGGATGGAAATCGTGTCTGCTGAGGAAGTCCGCTTCCCAGGTGTCTACTCCCGGAATGAAGATTGCTGAAAGTGCCAACGCATGCTTTTCTGCCCAGAGGATGATTCTCGTTACCTCTGACATTGCAGCTCTGCTCTTAGTTCCGCCCTGCTGGTTTATGTAAGCCACTGTCGTTACATTGTCCAACTGCACTTGAATGGCTCGACCTCGCAGAAGATGGGCCGCTTGGAGAAGACCGTTGTAGACGGCTTTTAGTTCCAGAATGTTTATTGGTAGGCTGGATTCCAGGCTTGACCACCTTCCTTGGAAGGTTTCCCCCTGAGTGACTGCGACCCAGCCCCGGAAACTTGCATCCGTGGTTAAAAGGATCCAGTCCTGAATCCCGAACCTGCCGCCCTCCAGAAGGTGAGGTAGTTGTGGCCACCAGAGGAGTGAAATCCTGGCTTTTGGAGACAGACGTATTCTCTGGTGAATGTGTAGATGAGATCCCGACCACTTGTCCAGGAGAAGGGCTGAGTATGAAACCTTCTGTACTGTAGAGCCTTGTTAGAGGCCACCATCTTCCCCAGATGGCGAATGCACTGATGAACCGAAACCCGGGCTGGCTTCAGGACATCCCGGACCATTGTTTGTATCACCAATGCTTTTTCCCCCGGAAGACGCACCCTCTGCACTTCTGTGTCAAGGATCATTCCCAGAAAAGACAACCTCCTGGTCGGCTCCAAATGTGATTTTGGAAAAATCAGGATCCAACCGTGTTCCCTGAGCATATGAGTCGTGAGAACAATGGACTGCAACAACTTCTCCCTGGACGTAGCCTTTATCAGCAGATCGTCCAGATATGGGATTATGTTCAGCCCCTGTATGCGGAGGAGAACCATCATCTCTGCCATCACCTTGGTGAACACCCTCGGCGCTGTGGAGAGGCCGAAAGGTAGTGCCCCAAATTGGAATGTGGAGGTATGCATCCTTGATATCCAGGGTTATCAGAAACTCTCCATCCTCCAGACATGAAATCACTGCTCTGAGAGACTCCATTTTGAATATCCAAATTGGTCTGACCGAACCATCCGTTTTCGGTACCACGAAAAGGTTTGAATAATAACCCTTGTTTTGCATATGAGGTGGAACTGGGACAATGACCTGTGGGTTTCCCAATTTTAGGATGGCTTCCTGTAGGATAGCCCTGTTCGTCAGCAAAGCTGGCAAGCCTGATTTGAAGAATTGGTGAGGCGGGAGTTCTTGAAACTCCAGTCTGTACCCCTGGGACACAATATCATGTACCCAAGGATTCAGGCCGGATGACACCCAGACGTGGCTGAAACATCTGAGTCTCGCACCCACAAGCCCATCCTCCAGGCTTTGAGGTCCACCGTCATGCTGAGGATTTTGAGGAACCAGAAGCAGGTCTCTGGTCATGGGAGCCTGCGGGTGCAGGCTTGTTGGATTTTGCCCGACCATTCTAAAGAAAGTGGTAGAAGGCTTGGGCTTTTTTAGTCTTAGTGGTCCGAAAGGACTGCTGCACAGCTGAAGAAACGGTTTCTTCATAAAGTAGAAGGAGTAGCAGACGGAAGGAAAGGTGACTTACCCACGGTTGCCGTGGAAATCCACGCATCCAACGCTTCCCCAAATAGAGCCTGACCTGTGTAGGGTAGGTTCTCCACACTTCTCCTGGATTCCGTGTCTGCAGACCATTGGCATAGCCAGAGTCCCCTGCGAGCTGATACCGACATGGAGGATATCCGTGCAGTCAGTGTACCCAGGTCTTTCATGGATTCCACCATGAACCCCGCAGAATCCTGTATATGACGTAAAAACAATTCAATGTCACTTTTATCCATTGCATCCAAATCCTCTAGTAATGTGCCTGACCACTTTACTATGACTTTAGAAATCCATGCACATGCAATAGTGGGCCTTAAGGCCACTCCTGAAGCCGTGTATATGGATTTGTAGTGTCAATCTTAAGATCAGCCGGTTCTTTCAACGCGGTTGAACCAGGGACAGGTAAAACCACCTTTTTAGACAGTCTGGAGACAGATGCGTTAACAGTTGGTGGAGTTTCCCATTTTTTCCTATCTTCCTCAAGGAAGGGAAAAGCAACCAGAACTCTTTTTGGGATCTGGAATTTTTTCTCCGGGTTTTCCCAGGATTATTCAAATATAGCGTTTAATTCTTTAGACGCGGGAAAGGTTAGCGGGGCTTTCTTATTATCAGTGAAGTAAGCCTCCTCAACCTGCTCAAGTGTAGTGTCATTAATGTT